>NC_069500.1:51254081-51289081 GCF_027579735.1 Bombina bombina
GAGGGTGGATAGAGGGAGGGGGAGGGGGGAAGTAGGGAGTAGTATGGGCAGGAATAGGGGCCGAGGTTTGGGTGGAGGATTTGTCCTTCCTCAAACCCTGGCAGAGGAGGGAAGGAGAGAGGGTGGAAGAGGAATGGAGGTGGGAGGAGTGAGGAGGAGTCAGCCTCAGCTAGGCACAAAAAGAAAAGGGAAAGTGGGGCAGACTGTGGCAACTGGGGGTGGGGCTGGTGGTAGCCTGTCACAGCCTGCAGGGACAGAGGAGGTAGAGAGGGCTGGTCCCCAGTCACAGGAGGGAGAGTCTGTGTCTGCTGGCCCTTCAGGTGTGAAGGGCAGGCTAAGAGAGGAGAGGTACTCTGAGGAGGAAAAGGAGGCTCTTGTTGAGGCATACTTGGAGAGGGCAGCTCAGCTGGAGAACCCTAACCTGAGGCCGGCTGTCCGGAATAAGCTGTGGGAGGAGATTCGAGTGGCAGTCAGCTGCTTAGGACGTAATCGTTCTACTGCCAGCATTAAACACCGCTATCATGACTGCAGGAGGGAAACCAAAGCTAAGCTGGCACAGCAGGCCAAATATGCACGTGGGACAGGTGGTGGTCCTAGCAAGAGGATACACCTAAGGTCATGGGAGGAGATGCTGTCCAATGTCATCTCGGATGAATCTGTTTACGGATGTAAGGGGACAATGGACACCTCTGTGCCACCTGAAGAGGTGTATGAAGGTGAATATTCAATATTAAATATAACCATATATGTGATGTATATATGTTGTATATCATAAATACCCATCTGTGTTTAGCTATGAATCTAAATTTACATAGTTGTATTTAATATGTTCAGCAAGCACTCTGTATTGTATATCTGCTCCGACAAGCAAGAATATTGATAATATAATATCCAAGAATATTAAGCATTTCATATAAATCATGTGTCATTGTCCTTAAAGGGACACTGTACCCAAAATATTTATTTTGTGATTCAGATACAGCATGCAATTTTAAGCAACTTTCTAATTTACTCCTATTATGAATTTCTCTTCATTCTCTTGCTATCTTTACATGAAAAATAAGACATGTAAGCTTTTTTTCTAGGTTCAGAACTCTGGACAGCAGTTTTTGATTGGTGGATGCATTTATCCACCAATCAGCAAGGACAACCTAGGTTGTTCACCAAAAATGGGCCACCATCTAAACTTACATTCTTGCATTTCAAATAAAGATACCAAGAGAATAAAGAACATTTGAAAATAGGAGTAAATCCGAAAGTTGAATAAAATTGCATGCTCTATCTGAACAAAAGAAAATATTTGGGTACAGTGTCCCTTTAACAATGTTCCTTTAAGACACAGTCTATAAAGATTCCTCAGTTATGGTCATATATGCTTTGATTTTATCCCAAACACACTATATGTATGTATGTGTGTGTGTGTGTATGTGTGTGTGTGTGTGTGTGTATGTGTGTGTGTGTGTGTGTGTATGTGTATGTGTGTGTGTATGTGTGTGTATGTGTGTGTATGTGTATGTGTGTGTGTATGTGTGTGTATGTGTGTGTGTGTGTGTGTGTGTGTGTGTGTATGTGTGTGTGTGTGTGTGTGTGTGTATGTGTGTGTGTGTACATATATACACATAAATATGGAATATAATAGTCTGTATTGTTATGCTACAAAGTAATATATTCTATTAGATAGATAATGTAAACATACCGTATATTTATTTGTAGGTTCCGAACAGGAGGAGTATGAAGCTGCACCAACACCACAGCAGGATGTTCCTACATTCACTGAGGAGGATGAGGATATCTATGGTGACACTACCTCCTATATCAGCCTCTTAGAAGATGATATGCAGCAGCCTAGGGCATATGAGGTGGAGGATGTATCATGCCCTTCTCCATCTACTTCGGAGACAACATTTCATGTTTTGGGTTCTGAACCCCAGCAGACTCATCCTCCTCAACAATGGCAGTTCATGCATACTTCGCAGCAACAAATGGCACAGCCCCCACAGCTGCACCCACCGCAGCAGATGATGCACCCCCCACAACATCCTCCTCAGCAGCAGATGATGCACCCCCCACAACATCCTCCTCAGCAGCAGATGATGCACCCCCCACAACATCCTCCTCAGCAGCAGATGATGCACCCCCCACGACATCATTATCCTCAGCAGCAGATGATGCACCCACCACAGCAGCATACAGATCTGCATCATCTGTACTATATGCCTCCCACTCCTATGGCACAACAGGAATCCACACCACCACCCACTGCACCCACCAATGTATTGCCAACAGTGCCATCACAGACAACCTCACAGTCACCAATACGGAGAGACAGCCCTGGAACCAGCCAATTATTAGTTCCTGAGACACCAAATGTACAACAGGGTCCGGCACAGTCCCAGCAGGATGATCTACTGAGGCTCATACATAGAGAGCTTAGGCTGTCCAGGCTCCAGCAGCAGCAGGATTTGAGAAGGATACAGAGCCAAATGGACATCCATAATGCCTCACTCGTCCGCCTGGCAGAGGCAGTGGAGAGGCTCGCGGATAGGCCCCAAACTCCATCCTCCCTTGCATCCTCTGTCATCTCCCTGCAGGACCCTGAATCGCGGTTATTAGCCTCACATTCAGCTGGTGGGCGTCGCACAAGACGCCACACTGCCCCCCTAAGTACCTCTCCTCCAAAGGCAAAATCCCGCCGCAAGAATTAATTAATATTCTTTTTTTTCAACCCAAGATATATCATATCTAATTTTTGCACTAAAGCACTTTTTTAAGTGCGATTTTCATCTCATAAATATGCATCCATTTTTCTAATCCAAATTTGAACATATATCTTAATATTATTCTAATAGCTGTTTATCTGCTAAAAATGAACAGCTTTATTCATTTTTATTTCACATGATGTCAATTAATATGCAGGTGTACATTGTTGATAAATTTATGTGTCCTTTTATTGAGGATATCATATTATGCCGTTTAAGAATACTTGGGGATACGTGTCTGAAATTTATACAGTATATGCTATCTAACATAAGTCAACGTGACATGTGTAAATGTTATGATTTATATTCCACAAGCATATGTTGTTTGCTCCTTCAGATGAAGCTAATAAGGGTTATACAGTTATAGAAGAGTTGAAAAGTAAATACTCCTTCCTGTTGATATGGCCAAATACCTTGCATTCATTCTTATAGTCCTATGTGGAATGTAATATCTGAAATATATACCTATCATGACTAATACCTATCATGACTAATGCACTCCTTTTTGTCAAGATTATTATTCAATATTTAGAATAATTAGATAAATGTATCTTTAGGATATTTATGCACTGATGTATATACAACATATATGTGATTGCCATGATATAGAGGTGATTAATACATTTTAATTGACATCATATGAACAGACACAGACTCTCCCTGGGACCAATGCACAATGCACTTTTAAAATGTTTCAATAACTCCATGTTAAAGACAATACTTCATATCTCTTGAAGTATGTAATATTAAGCACTTATGTATTTTGGTTAATAGTCTAAATATTGCAAATGTATTATCTGCTTTAGCAGACATGACATTACATATATTTTATAAATATTAGTACTATGACACATTATAACTTTAATGTGTCATCGTTTTGTATTGAATAAATATGATTTTCACATTGAAAATTACATTTGAATGAGGGTAAATCTGTAATAATAAAACTCATCTTCATGATAAACAACTTATTTCCTTTGAATTATTTTTCTATATGTATTGAGATTATATATAGCATCCCTGGGCAAAGGTTTCATTTTGAATAGGTAGATATTTTATTTATTTTTATAATATTTTACCAGGAAAGATACATTGAGATTTCTATGGTTTTCAAGTATGTCCTGGGTCCACAAAACATTGCATTGATACAATGGGTACAATAAAATAAAAAAAAATAATAATACACCATATATGCACAAAAATTTAACATAGAACCGGTAGGAAATATATAATCAACAATGACAGGTGCATTCTGTTTTGAGATATGTAGAGAGGGATCTCTTAAAGGATATTAGGCATGGGGAAGGTTTGAAAGTGTGCGGGAGGTCGTTCCATAATTGTGGTGCTTGCATATATTTTTATATGCACATACATATTGAAATTTCTATGACAACATGGGTGCAAATATTCCTATACATAGGACCAATAAATGTAGCATATATAATGTTATTTGTACATTGAAACACTCATAATATTTTTGTGATTTGCTATTTCAATGAGAAACAGGCCTCAAAAAGCTCTTTTTTCCTCCTTTACACCTAGTTGAGCTGGGGGTAATATTTCTCAATGTATCGACAGCCTCCGACAGTGTATTAACGGTTAGCGCTTTCAATGGAAACCTGGTATAATTTATCGATTAACGGCTTCTATTACTTTCTATGGGACGCGAAAATCTTTTCGGCAGCCGAAGTCCGGCAGCCGATATTGAGGTATAACGCGCCATTGGAAACAGTCGTTAAACGCTATTGCTTTCGACAGCATATTTAACGGTTTGCGAGTGCACGCAAACTGAATTACGACTCAATGGAAGCGAGGCCTGTGTCTCTAGGAACAGATCCGGTTCCTTGTTTGTGAAGGGAGATAATCTCTTCTCTTAACTTTTTGGACCATTCTTTTGATTTAGCCATATCTCTAACATGCAGTCAAACGTGACACTAAACAAACCCCCAGCCATTTCAGGTATTTTATGTGTTCTAGCTCAAGCACACCTGGTGGAACTAATGAAGCCCTTGATTAGTTGCATCCGGTGTGCTTCAGACAACCCCTGTTTTGCATATTTGTGTTGTTGTGAGTGATTCTATTCAGGGGGTTGAATCATTTTGAGACTGCAGAATTCATTAAAAGTTGCATTTTCAGCGGAATTTGGGTAAACCACTTGAAACATTTGATTTGCAATGGGGGTTGAATCATTTTGAATAAAATTGTATATGCCCCTAGTCATTGACTCTCCAGATGTGTTTAGGTTGCTCCCAGAAGTTAATTGCTGCTCTAGAGCTGACTTTGACTATGTGTTTAATCTCAAAATGCTCTAAAACATTACAGCTATTTCTTTGTGTGTCTTTTTGTTCCTTTAATAAAAGATTGTACTTATTTAAAATATTCAGTTAAAGAAAATAAAGCATTGCTATACTTATTCATTATTTATTTTACCTACTTTTGCTGTACTTGACCACATAAATAGGCAAGGAAGTCAAAATGTCATGAGAGAGCATGAAATTAAAAAAAAAAAAAAAAACAATTTACTTTTACAGACAAATTTACCTCTTTTTCTTGCTAACCACTGTTGAAATATAGCTCCTGTCCATGACAGTATACTGAAGTAGGCTGCGAAGTGTGCACGTTTCTGTTTTCTATATGTATAACATTGTTCAAACACATCTGCCATATAATGTTTAAGACGTGCAAGTTCAGACAAAGTGCTATTGCATTGTCTTGTTATCATGCATGTGTTGATTATGCAAATCTATTGTGTTTACTGTTCTTTTAAGGGCTATATTACGAGTGGATCGCAATTTAGACTACCCTAGATGGAGGCTTTTTGCGCACGTCAAGTTGCACTCGTATTACAAGTTGCATGTGGGCGTATACCCTGGAGACACAAAAAATATATTGCGACTGCGTTAATTTCTCCATTATACTTCAGTGGAGCGCGAAACCGCAAAAGAAAAAAAACGAACACCTATATTCACGCGCTAACCCAACCACATATATTCGAGAGCACTAAACCTGACATGAAAATTTCATATTTCACATTCCAATGTTCTTCACATAGAAGAATATATCCTATTTATTCTTAAATACATATTTCTAAATATAACTGTATATACCGATACCTATATATCTATTCCTATAGATATATATGTATAGATATGTATTTTACATAAACAGAATCAGATATATATAGAAATATATATTAATTAATAAAAAGTACATTATTTTCTATGTGAAGAAAATAGGAATGTAAAATATACGTAATATGCATCGGAATTTACATTTTAGGACTAATGCTATCAAGTTAGTGCACAAAAAATGCAGCAATTTTAAAATGCACTATTGAAATATTACATATAAAAAAAATATTTTACAAAATGTTAAAAAAATTTAAACATACAGTGAAATATTCCAAATAATCTATAGAATATAACTATATATTTTACAGTATATTTAATCATTTTTATATATTTTATATGTAATTTTTCAATAACACCTTAAGATTACTAAACTTTCATGTGCGCTAACCTGACCATGTTAAAATCTAAATTGCGAAACACTATATGCAAAACACATTTTTTACATTCCTATGTTCTTCACACAAAAATAATGCACTTTTTATTATAAAATATATATTTCTATATATATCTGATGCTGTTCATGTAAAATACATATCTATACCTATATATCTATAGGAATAGATATATAGGTATATACATATATATATAGAGAGAGAGAGAAAATATAATTTATGTAAGAACTTACCTGATAAATTAATTTATTTTATATTGGCAAGAGTCCATGAGCTAGTGATGTATGGGATATACAATCCTACCAGGAGGGGCAAAGTTTCCCAAACCTCAAAATGCCAATAAATATACCCCTCACCAAACCCACAATTCAGTTTAACAAATAGCCAAGTAGTGGGGTGATAAAATAAGGAGTAAAAATGCATACAAAAAGAGGAACTGGAAATAAAATTGAGCTTTTATACAAAAATCATAACCACCATAAAATGGGTGGGCCTCATGGACTCTTGCCAATATGAAAGAAATTAATTTATCAGGAAAGTTCTTACATAAATTGTGTTTTCTTTCATGTAATTGGTAAGAGTCCATGAGCTAGTGACGTATGGGATAGAAATACCCAAGATGTGGGTGACCACAGAAGAGTCACTAGAAAGGGAGGGATAAAATAAAAACAGCTATTTCCGCGAAACAATAAGTGTTTCTCATAAATTTCAAGAAAAAAAACTTAAATCATAAGCAGAAGAATCAAACTGCCTGAAGAACTTTTCTACCAAAGACTGCATCAGAAGAAGCAAATACATCAAAATGGTAAAATGTAGTAAATGTATGCAAAGAAGACCAAGTTGCTGCTTTGCAAATCTGATCAACCAAAGCTTCATTCTCAAAAGCCCAAGAAGTGGCGACTGATCTAGTAGAATGAGCTGGAATTCTCTGAGGCGGAGACTGTCCCGCCTCCAAATAAACCTTGTGAATCAAAAGCTTTAACCAAGATGCCAAAGAAATGGCAGAGGCTTTCTGACCTTTCCTAGGACCAGAAAAAACAACAAATAGACTAGAAGTCTATCTGAAATCTTTAGTAGCTTCAACATAATATTTCAAAGCTCTTACAATATCCTGAGAAAGTAAAGATCTTTCAAGAGTATTCTTAGGATTAGGACACAAGGAAGGAGCAACGATTTCTCTACTAATGTTGTTAGAATTCACAACCATAGGAAGAAATTTAAACGAAGTCCACAAAACAGCCTTATCCTGATTTAAAATCAGAAAAGGATACTCACAAGAGAGAGCAGACAATTCGGAAACTCTTCTAGCTGAAGAGATAGCCAAAAGAAACAACACTTTCCAAGAAAGTAGTTTAATATCCAAATAATAGGGCCTATTTAACAAAGGTCTGTCGGACCAACAGACCTCGCTGAATGCGGAGAGCAATACTCTCTTGTATTCAGCATTGCACCAGCAGATCTTGTGAACTGCTGGTGCAACGTCGCCCCCTGCAGATTTGAGGCCAATCGGCCGCCAGCAGGGGGTGTCAATCAACCCAATCGTACTTGATCGGGTTGAATTGGGGCGATGTCTGTCCGCCTGCTCAGCTTCTTAGGTTCCGATGAAAACAATGCTCACTGCATTTCGAAAAAAATAGGAATGCAGAGTATACTTTCAGCTAACAATACAGATCATTGAAAACAATACTTAACCCATGAGGATCTCTTATGCTAGTTTGCTAAATTGCATCACACACTACTCATTTACTTCAGGACCAATACGGCAAACATTAATTTGAACTGTATATGTTTTTCGCCAAACAGTGGTTTAAAAACCACCCTACAATGTAACTGAATAAGAATGAATTATGCTTTACAAATAAATAACTGTCAAATCACACAGGTTAGCACACATGAGGGCTTTATTATCTTAAGGTACATTATTAAAATATTAATTGTAAAATATTAAAAATAATAATTATTAAAAAAATATTATAGATACTAAATAATCCATAGAATATCTTTGACTCAGAGCAGGCGGAACAGGTTATGGAGCAGTGGTCATAACTGCTTCATAACTGGTGTTTCTGGTGAGTCTGCAGGCTCGTCAGAAACACGGGGATTCAAGCTCCATCTGGGTCCCATAGGCTCAAAAGGAGGAGCCTGCAAAGCCTTCAAAACCAAATTAAGACTCCAAGGAGGAGAGATTGATTTAACAACAGGCTTTATACGAACCAAAACCTGAACAAAACAGTGAATATCAGGAAGTTTAGCAATCTTTCTATGAAATAAAACAGAAAGAGCAGAGATTTGTCCCTTTAAGGTACTTGCAGACAAACCTTTATCCAAACCATCCTGAAGAAACTGTAAAATTCTAGGAATCCTAAAAGAATGCCAAGAGAATTTATGAGAAAAACACCATGAAATATATGTTTTTAAAACCCGTTAATAAATCTTCCTTGAAACAGACTACGAGCCTGTATTAATCACTGAGTCAGAGATTGCAAGATTTCAATTATTGGATCACGTCTGGGGGGCGTCCCTACAACCCTAGGAACGCCCTCCGCGATCAAATCCTGTAAGCACAGAAGGCTTCAGGACAGCTGTTGTCTATGACGTTCTATTCCGTCATAACGGCTCTAAAGCCCAGTGTAATTATGACGGAATAGAACGGCATAACAGCATTAAAAGGTTAACAAAGAACAAATATACTTAATCTTAAAAAGATAAGATGATTTATCAGTGTCAATGTCTGAAGTAGGATCTTCTGAATCAGAGAGATCCTCATCATCAGAGGAGGAGGATATATCAGTATGTTGCAAGTCATTACAAATTTCATCAGTATTATGAAAAGTTTTAAAAGACCTTTTACGTTTATTTGAAGGCGGTATAGCAGCCATAGCCTTCTGTATCGCATCAGCAATATAATTTTTCATATCAACAGGGATATGATGTACTTTAGATGTTGAAGGAACAACAGATGCTGTACTAGCACTAATAGAAATCTTTTATGCATGCAAAAGCTTATCATGACAACTGTTACATAATACAGCTGGAGATATAATCTCCACTAGCTTATAACAGATACACTTAGCTTTGGTAGAACTGTGTTTAGGCAGCATGGTTCCTACAGCAGCTTCTGAGACAGGATCAGATTGAGACATCTTGTAAAATGTAAAAGAAAAAATAACATTTAAACAGAAATATCTTATTTCCATATATAGCAGTTTCAGGAATAGGAAAAAAAGCAAATAGCATAGCCCTCTGAGCATTAAGAAGAAGGCAAGTAGCATATAGGAAGTGAGGTAAAATAAAACTAAATTTTTTTGGCGCCAACTATGACACACGACGCAAAAGGAAGCATAGACATTTTTTGGCACCAACAAACTCGCGTCATAAGAAACACAATTTAACGCCAAACAACCTAACGTCAACTAAGACGCAGGAAATGACGAACTAACGTCAGTACAGATGCAAATTTGTACCAACAAAATTATTGCGCCAATAATGACGCAATAAATAACAGCATTTTGCGCCCTCGCGAGCCTAATGTGCCCACAAGTTTTAAAGAAAAACAAGTCAAATGAAAAAAAGACTATACCCCAGGTAAGACAAACTTCCTAAAACATGATTCCCATAACGAAACTGATAGACTGCAAAGGGAAATACACATAGACCTGACTCATGGCAAATATAAGTAAAATACATATATTTAAAACTTTATATTAATGCATAAAGTGCCAAACCATAGCTGAGAGTGTCTTAAAATAATGATACATACTTACCGAAAGATACCCATCCACATATAGCAGATAGCCAAACTAGTACTGAAAGCTATCAGCAGAGGTAATGGTATATAAGAGTATATCGCCGATCTGAAAAGGGAGGTAGGAGATGAATCCCTACAACCGATAACAGAGAACCCTTGAAAAGATTTCCCACGAGGAAAACCATAAGATCAATAGGCGATACTCTCTTCACATCCCTCTGACAAACACTGTACTCTGAGAGGAATTGGGCTTCAAAACGCTGAGAAGCGCTTATCATAGAAGAAATCATAAAAATCAAGCACAAACTTACTTCACCACATCCATAGGAGGCAAAGTTTGTAAAACTGAATTGTGGGTGTGGTGAGGGGTGTATTTATAGGCATTTTGAGGTTTGGGAAACTTTGCCCCTCCTGTTAGGATTGTATATCCCATATGTTAGCTCATGGACTCTTGCCAATTACATGAAAGAAATATGTATTTACAATAAAAAGTACATTATCCTGTAAGTGAAGAACATTGGAATGCTAAATATGTACAGTAAATATAAAGTTAAACACATAAATGTTTAGATACATATGTACACACATATACAGTATATATACAGTGGATATAAAAAGTCTACACACCCCTGTTAAAATGTCAGGTTTCTGTGATGTAAAAAAATGAGACAAAGATAAATCATTTCAAACTTTTTCCACCTTTAATGTGACCTATAAACTTTACAACTCAATTGAAAAACAAACTGAAATCTTTTACGTAAAGGTAAATTAAAAATAAAAAACTAAAATAATATGGTTGCATAAGTGTGAACACCCTTAAACTAATACTTTATTGAAGCACCTTTTGATTTTATTACAGCACTCAGTCTTTTTGGGTATGAGTTTTTCAGCATGGCACATCTTGACTTGGCAAGATTTGCCCACTCTTCTTTGCAAAAACACTCTAAATCTGTCAGAATGCGAGGGCATCTCCTGTGCACAGCCCTCTTCAGATCACCCCACAGATTTTGAATTGGATTCAGGTCTGGGCTCTGGCTGGGCCATCCCAAAACTTTAATCTTCTTCTGGGGAAGCCATTCCTTTGTTGATTTGGATGTATGCTTTGGGTCGTTGTCATGCTGAAAGATGAAGTTCCTCTTCATGTTCAGCTTTCTAGCAGAAGCCTGAAGGTTTTGTGCCAATATTGTCTGGTATTTGGAACTGTTCATTATTCCCTCTACCTTGAGGCCCCAGTTCCAGCTGAAGAAAAACAGCCCCAACGTGGGTATGGTGTTCTTTTGGTGATATGCAATGTTGTTTTTGCACCAAACATATCTTTTGGAATTATGGCCAAAAAGTCCAACTTTGGTTTCATCATACCAGAACACCTTTTGCAACATGCTTTTGGGAAACTTCAGATGTGTTTTTGCAAAATTTAGCCGGGCTTGGATGTTTTTTTTTTGTAAGAAAAGGCTTCCGTCTTGCCACTCTACCCCATAGCCCAGACATATGAAGAATACGGGTGATTGTTGTCACATGTACCACACAGCCAGTACTTGCCAGATATTCCTGCAGCTCCTTTAATGTTGCTGTAGGCCTATTGGCAGCCTCCCAGACCAGTTTTCTTCTCGTCTTTTCATCAATTTTGGAGGGACATCCAGTTCTTGGTAATGTCACTGTTGTGCCATATTTTCTTCACTTGATGATGACTGTCTTCACTGTGTTCCATGGTATAGCTAATGCCTTGGAAATTCTTTTGTACCCTTTTCCTGACTGATACCTTTTAACAATGAGATCCCTCTGATGCTTTGGAAGCTCTCTGCGGACCATGGCTTTTGCTGTAGGATGCGACTAACAAAATGTCAGGAAAGACCTACTAGAGCAGCTGAACTTTATTTGGGGTTAATCAGAGGCACTTTAAATGATGGCAGGTGTGTACTGACTCTATTACTGTTACTATTTAACATGATTTTGAATGTGATTGCTTAATTCTGAACACAGCTACATCCCCAGTTATAAAAGGGTGTTCACACTTACGCAACCATATTATTTTAGTTTTTTATTTTTATTTCCCTTTACCTAAAAGATTTCAGTTTGTTTTTCAATTGAGTTGTTCAGTTTATAGGTCATATTAAAGGTGGAAAAAGTTCTGAAATGATTTATCTTTGTCTCATTTTTTTACATCACAGAAACCTGACATTTTAACAGGGGTGTGTAGACTTTTTATATCCACTGTATATATATATATATATATATATATATATATATATATATATATATATATATATATATATATATTTATAAATATATATATATATATATATACATACATACATTCATATACATATTTAGACATGTATTTTTTTGTACAACTTCTTTGTCTCGTGTAACAGTTAACCAGAGCTCTGAAGTTGCGGTATGCTGAAGCGCATTAAATTTGATTGCGCTCAAGCAAATACGTTTATTTTCAACTTGAAATACGTGGCTATTTCCGATGCATGTAAAGAGCCACAAAATACCCCTTATCACTCGCGCGCAACAGTTGGCCCAGAGCATGTAACATCCTACTTAGTGATTGGTTAGATCAGAGCATCTATGACTATTTGACCAATTTAGGAACATGGGTTCTATCAGGCTTTTCAAAAGATGTATTCCTGAACTGCTCTTTATTTGCAATACCTTGTAAACTGCGCTAGCACATTAAAAATGTTTTTTATTTTAACACAATATAACATTTTATGATTAATCTAAAATCTAAAATAAATTTGCATAAATTATATTATTTTGCAACTATAAAAGGACACACTTTTTAATGAGCCCTTTTGCAACAGCTGACATACACATTTTGGTGGCTACCGTTAATGGGTTAATAAAAAGCAGCATTGAGACTATTTATGTCTGCTACAGCAGTGAGAGATGCAGAAATAGCTCCAGTCTTATTGCTTTCGCCAGGAGCAATGCACTTACGGCCCTGGATGTGTCTTGTGACTAGTGATGTCGCAAACTGTTTGCCGGAGAACAGTTCCAGGGAAACATAGCTTGTTCGCGTTCGCCACTGCGGGCTAACATATGCGATGTTCGATCCGCCCCCTAGACATATGGCAAATATAAGTAAAATACATATATTTAAAACTTTATATTAATGCATAAAGTGCCAAACCATAGCTGAGAGTGTCTTAAAATAATGATACATACTTACCGAAAGATACCCATCCACATATAGCAGATAGCCAAACTAGTACTGAAAGCTATCAGCAGAGGTAATGGTATATAAGAGTATATCGCCGATCTGAAAAGGGAGGTAGGAGATGAATCCCTACAACCGATAACAGAGAACCCTTGAAAAGATTTCCCACGAGGAAAACCATAAGATCAATAGGCGATACTCTCTTCACATCCCTCTGACAAACACTGTACTCTGAGAGGAATTGGGCTTCAAAACGCTGAGAAGCGCTTATCATAGAAGAAATCATAAAAATCAAGCACAAACTTACTTCACCACATCCATAGGAGGCAAAGTTTGTAAAACTGAATTGTGGGTGTGGTGAGGGGTGTATTTATAGGCATTTTGAGGTTTGGGAAACTTTGCCCCTCCTGTTAGGATTGTATATCCCATATGTTAGCTCATGGACTCTTGCCAATTACATGAAAGAAATATGTATTTACAATAAAAAGTACATTATCCTGTAAGTGAAGAACATTGGAATGCTAAATATGTACAGTAAATATAAAGTTAAACACATAAATGTTTAGATACATATGTACACACATATACAGTATATATACAGTGGATATAAAAAGTCTACACACCCCTGTTAAAATGTCAGGTTTCTGTGATGTAAAAAAATGAGACAAAGATAAATCATTTCAAACTTTTTCCACCTTTAATGTGACCTATAAACTTTACAACTCAATTGAAAAACAAACTGAAATCTTTTACGTAAAGGTAAATTAAAAATAAAAAAATAAAATAATATGGTTGCATAAGTGTGAACACCCTTAAACTAATACTTTATTGAAGCACCTTTTGATTTTATTACAGCACTCAGTCTTTTTGGGTATGAGTTTTTCAGCATGGCACATCTTGACTTGGCAAGATTTGCCCACTCTTCTTTGCAAAAACACTCTAAATCTGTCAGAATGCGAAGGCATCTCCTGTGCACAGCCCTCTTCAGATCACCCCACAGATTTTGAATTGGATTCAGGTCTGGGCTCTGGCTGGGCCATCCCAAAACTTTAATCTTCTTCTGGGGAAGCCATTCCTTTGTTGATTTGGATGTATGCTTTGGGTCGTTGTCATGCTGAAAGATGAAGTTCCTCTTCATGTTCAGCTTTCTAGCAGAAGCCTGAAGGTTTTGTGCCAATATTGTCTGGTATTTGGAACTGTTCATTATTCCCTCTACCTTGAGGCCCCAGTTCCAGCTGAAGAAAAACAGCCCCAACGTGGGTATGGTGTTCTTTTGGTGATATGCAATGTTGTTTTTGCACCAAACATATCTTTTGGAATTATGGCCAAAAAGTCCAACTTTGGTTTCATCATACCAGAACACCTTTTGCAACATGCTTTTGGGAAACTTCAGATGTGTTTTTGCAAAATTTAGCCGGGCTTGGATGTTTTTTTTTTGTAAGAAAAGGCTTCCGTCTTGCCACTCTACCCCATAGCCCAGACATATGAAGAATACGGGTGATTGTTGTCACATGTACCACACAGCCAGTACTTGCCAGATATTCCTGCAGCTCCTTTAATGTTGCTGTAGGCCTATTGGCAGCCTCCCAGACCAGTTTTCTTCTCGTCTTTTCATCAATTTTGGAGGGACATCCAGTTCTTGGTAATGTCACTGTTGTGCCATATTTTCTTCACTTGATGATGACTGTCTTCACTGTGTTCCATGGTATAGCTAATGCCTTGGAAATTCTTTTGTACCCTTTTCCTGACTGATACCTTTTAACAATGAGATCCCTCTGATGCTTTGGAAGCTCTCTGCGGACCATGGCTTTTGCTGTAGGATGCGACTAACAAAATGTCAGGAAAGACCTACTAGAGCAGCTGAACTTTATTTGGGGTTAATCAGAGGCACTTTAAATGATGGCAGGTGTGTACTGACTCTATTACTGTTACTATTTAACATGATTTTGAATGTGATTGCTTAATTCTGAACACAGCTACATCCCCAGTTATAAAAGGGTGTTCACACTTACGCAACCATATTATTTTAGTTTTTTATTTTTATTTCCCTTTACCTAAAAGATTTCAGTTTGTTTTTCAATTGAGTTGTTCAGTTTATAGGTCATATTAAAGGTGGAAAAAGTTCTGAAATGATTTATCTTTGTCTCATTTTTTTACATCACAGAAACCTGACATTTTAACAGGGGTGTGTAGACTTTTTATATCCACTGTATATATATATATATATATATATATATATATATATATATATATATATATATATATATATATATATATATATATATATATTTATAAATATATATATATATATATATACATACATACATTCATATACATATTTAGACATGTATTTTTTTGTACAACTTCTTTGTCTCGTGTAACAGTTAACCAGAGCTCTGAAGTTGCGGTATGCTGAAGCGCATTAAATTTGATTGCGCTCAAGCAAATACGTTTATTTTCAACTTGAAATACGTGGCTATTTCCGATGCATGTAAAGAGCCACAAAATACCCCTTATCACTCGCGCGCAACAGTTGGCCCAGAGCATGTAACATCCTACTTAGTGATTGGTTAGATCAGAGCATCTATGACTATTTGACCAATTTAGGAACATGGGTTCTATCAGGCTTTTCAAAAGATGTATTCCTGAACTGCTCTTTATTTGCAATACCTTGTAAACTGCGCTAGCACATTAAAAATGTTTTTTATTTTAACACAATATAACATTTTATGATTAATCTAAAATCTAAAATAAATTTGCATAAATTATATTATTTTGCAACTATAAAAGGACACACTTTTTAATGAGCCCTTTTGCAACAGCTGACATACACATTTTGGTGGCTACCGTTAATGGGTTAATAAAAAGCAGCATTGAGACTATTTATGTCTGCTACAGCAGTGAGAGATGCAGAAATAGCTCCAGTCTTATTGCTTTCGCCAGGAGCAATGCACTTACGGCCCTGGATGTGTCTTGTGACTAGTGATGTCGCAAACTGTTTGCCGGAGAACAGTTCCAGGGAAACATAGCTTGTTCGCGTTCGCCACTGCGGGCTAACATATGCGATGTTCGATCCGCCCCCTATGTGTCATCATTGAGGAAACTTTGACCCTGTATGTCACAGCCTTCTGACACATTAGAGCCAATCATCATCAGACACTCCATCACAGACCCTCCCAGCTTCTTGGCAGCAGCCATTTTAGACTCATTACGACCTTGCTTTGTTAGTGAGAGGACCTTTTGTGTTGCTGCTGCTGCCATTATAGGGAAATAGATAGCTAGGCTAGTGTATTTAGTGTCCACTACAGTCCTGAAGGACTCATCTCATCTCTGCTGCAAGGACAGCACCCCAAAAAGCCCTTTTTTTTTCTTTTCTTTGTATTTTTATTTGCATTTGCCTGGCTTTCAGCCTGTGTGTGAGGCTCACAGCATATGCTGTGATTAGTGCCACCACTGATATCTGACATTAGTTTAAATTTAACCAACAAAACTTTGAAATTATTTTGCTAGTGTAATTTATTTTCATTTTCTATCAGGCCTGTATCTCTCAGGCTCACACATTTTATACTTCATTTTTTTTCAGTCTTTTGGTTAATTGCTCTGTGCCAGCCACCACTCATATCTGCTTAACCTTATTTTAAATTAAAAAAAAACAACTTTTAAATCATTTTGCTAGTGTAATCTAATTTCATTTTCTATCAGGCCTGTGTGTTTTGCTGACTTACAGAGCATACTGTGTATAATTGCTGCTCTCCCTAGTCTATCAGCCACGACTCATATGTGTTTAACCTTTTTTTAAATTCCCCAAAAAAATTTTTTAAATCATTTTGCTAGTGTAATCTAATTTTATTTTCTATCAGGCCTGTGTATATCTGACTTACAGAGCCTACTGTGGTTAATTGCTGCCTTACCAAGGCTAGCAGCCACAACTCATATGTGCTTAACCTTTTTCTTTAAATAATAAAAAAAAAACTTTAAATCATTCTGCTAGTGTAATCTAATTTTATTTTCTATCAGGCCTGTGTGTATCTGACTTACAGAGCCTACTGTTTTTAATTGCTGCCCTTCCAAGGCTATCAGCCACGACTCATATGTGCTTAACCTTTTTCTTTAAATTAAAAAAAAAAAATCTTTAAATCATTTTGCTAGTGTAATCTAATTTTATTTTCTATCAGGCCTGTGTGTATCTGACTTACAGAGCATACTGTTGTTAATTACTGCCCTACGTAGCAGTCAGCCAGTGCCACCACTCATATCTGCTTAACATTATTTTAAATATAGAAGAAAAACTTTTAAATTATTTTGCTAGTGTAATCTAATTTAATTTTCTATCAGGCTTGTGGGTTTCTCACTTACACAGCATACTGTAGTAAATTGCTGCCCTACCTACCAGCCACGACTCATATCTGCTTTACATTATTTTAAAGTAAAAAAATAAATTTAGATCATCTTGCTGCTAGTGTAATTTAATTTCTTTTTCCATCAGGCCTGTGTGTTTCTGGCCCACATCATATAGTGTTACACAGATTACATTTTTTTTTCCACCACTTATATCTGGTATAACAACATTAGTGTAAATTTTATGTAAAGTTTTTTTTAACATCAGTCCTCTTCTAGTGTTATTAAATTTTAGTTGCCAGGCCAGCCAGGCTGCCATTAGTGCCAGCCTGTGTGTCAGGCTGCCAGTATATACTGTGCCTACTTCCATCCTCAGTGCCAGTCCACGACTCCTATCTGTTGTAACATAACATTAAAATTTGTAAAAATTAGTTCACAGGCCAGCCTGCCACCACTAGTGCCAGCCTGTGTGTCAGGCTGCCAGCACATACTGTGCCTAGTTCTATCCTGAGTGCCATTACTCCTATCTGTTGTAACATTTTTGTAACTTTTTTAAAAACAAACTGTAACATCATTCTGCTATTGTTATTTAATTGCAGTTGCCTGCCTGCCTGCCAGCGTGTGTGCCAGGCCCACTTGCCAACTAGTTACACCAATCATATTTGTTGTAACAGTATTGTTAATATTTAAAATAAAAAATTGCTAGATTGTGAATCATCAGTTTGCTCATGCCATTGAATTGCAGTTTCCTCCTGCCTGCCAGCGTGTGTGCCAGGCCCACTAGCCAACTAGTGCCACCAATCATATTTTTTGTAACAGTATTGAAAATTTTTTAGTAATACTTACGAAAACCTAGTTATACCAGAACCACCATGGGTCCCAGACTGCATGTTTGGTTGTTAAACTTTGTCAGGGTAATCATGCAGGCCATATAGACCTCCCCCGATAGGGGGAGTTACAGGGATGAAAGTGCTAAGAATAGTACTACTTAACACAACCTAGTTACCATGGGTCCCAGCCCACATGTTTAATTATTATACTTTGTCAGGGTAGTTATACATTTAACAAATCTATCTATTTCTCTTCTATCGATTCTATCTAACTATCAATCTATGTATATCTATCTATCCTATCTATCTATCTTCTGTCCAGACTGTTTTGAGACAGCCACTTGTGTTTTGGACAAATTTGAAGTAGGAGGACAGACCAATCACAGGGATTAAACTGCGAAGAATAGTAATACTTAAGAAAAACTTGTTATACCAGTACCACCATGGGTCCCAGACCGCATGTTTTGTTGTTATACTTTGTCAGGGTAATCATGCAGGCCATATAGACCTCCCCCGATAGAGGGAGTAACAGGGATTAAAGTGCTTAGAAAAGTACTACTTAACACAACCTAGTTAACATTAACAGTGGTTCCCAGACCGCATGTCTTGTTATTAGATTTTGCCAGGATAATCAGCCAGGCCATATAGACCGCCCCCGATAGGGGGAGTAACAGGGATTAAAGTGCTAAGAATAGTAAAAATTAACACAACCTAGTTAACAGTGGTTCCCAGACTGCATGTCTTGTTGTTATATTTTGCCAGGGATTAAAATGCTAAGAATAGTACTACTTAACACAACCTAGTTACCATGGGTCCATGACCGCATTTTTTGTTATTATACTTTGTCAGGGTAATCATGCAGGCCATATAGACCTCCCTTGATAGCGGGAGTAACAGGGATTACAGTTCTAAGAATAGTACTACTTAACACAACCTAGTTACCATGGGTCCCACACCGCATGTTTTATTGTTATACTTTGTCAGGGTAATCATGCAGGCCATATAGAACTCCACCGAAAGGGGGAGTAAGAGGGATTAAAGTGCTAAGAAAAGTTTTAATTAACACAACCTAGTTTCCATGGGTCCCAGACCGCGTGTCTTGTTGTTATACTTTGTCATGGTAATCTTGCAGGCCATATAGACCTCCACCGATAGGAGGAGTTACAGGGCTGAAAGTGCTAAGAATAGTACTACTTAACACAACCTAGTTACCATGGGTCCCAGACCGCATGTTTAATTATTATACTTTGTCAGGGTATTTATATAACTAACAAATCTATCTATTTATCTTCTATCGATTATTTCTAACTATCAATCTATGTATATCTATCTATCCTATCTATCTATCTTGTGTCCGGACTATTTTGAGACAGCCACTTGTGTTTTGGACAAATTTGAAGTAGGAGGACAGACCAATCATCTTCTTCCATCTCCCAGTTCCAAAAATGCAAGCCGTATAGACCTCCCCCAATAGAGGGAGTAACAGGTTGTAGTAAACTGCTAAGAATAGTACTACTTAACGCACCACGGGAAATTATATATCTGTCAGGGAAATTATATATCTTTCAAATCTATCTATTTAGCTATCAAATCGATCTATCAAAGGTATCTATCAAATGTATATTGCATCTATTGATCGATGTAATTCGTATCTATAGAATGTATATTACATATTTTGGTTGCTGTAATTCGTATCTATCAAATGTATATTGCATCTTTGGATAGATAACATTCGTATCTATGAAATGGATATTGCATCTATTGATCGATGTAATTCGTATCTATCAAATGTATATTGCATCTATTGATCTATGTAATTTGTATCGATCATATGTATATTGCATCGATTGAGCTATGTAATCTATGTATCTATCTATCCAATCTATCTATCTCGTGGTTGTGCAAATGGACAGTTTGCGGATGTTTGCGGTGCGTTACACTTGGAGTTTGCTCTGTCACTGTGAAGCGGCCGTAACCCTTACACTACCTGATAGATACGACATCATAACTGATGTTTTAAAGCACGTTATTGCAAACAATTTGGGAATGTTAGGTGATTTAGGCCCTTTATGGGTTAAAAGCAGACTCTGCATCAACTATGTAATTTTCAATGGGAGTTTTGCCATGGATCCCCCTCCAGCATGCCACAGTCCAGGTGTTAGTCCCCTTGAAACAACTTTCCATCACTATTGTGGCCAGAAAGAGACCTTGTAGGTTTTAAAGTTCGTCTGCCTATTGAAGTCAATGGCGGATCGCGAACAATACCGGAAGTTCGAGTCTGCCGTTCGCGAACCAAATTTTTTAGGTTCGCGACATCACTACTTGTGACGGCCTTTGTGCAGAGTATGTTTGGCATCACAAAGGGGATAAGCTAAAGAACCATCAAATCTATACAAATATTGTGTCAAAAACTTCACTGGTGTGTACCTTTCAGTAAAACACCCTTAATATTCACTGCATTTTTAAAAAAATTCTGTACTTTTAAAGGTTTCCTGATCCCAAATATGCAAATCAATTTTCTGCAACTGAGGAATTAAATACACTACTATTTCTAAAGTATTAAAAATATGCATAAAACATTCTCAATATAAATATTAGGACACTAAAAAACAACTGTGACAATATGGTTCATGTCAACTGCCATTGCACACTGTTGTGACAATGTTGCAAACAGTTCTAGGGGATGCTGTGAGCAGGTTCTAAGCAACCCACTCATTTTTGTAGTTATTTTTTAAAGGAACAAAGCAGGTTAGCCAATCAGGAGTGGTCTGTACACATAACTGCCATCTATGTTGTCTTCTGCTTAGGAGTAGCACAGGAGCGTGTCTGCTATACAAACTTAAAGGGACATGAAACCCAACATTTTATTTATGATTTAGATAGATAATACAATTGTAAACAACTTTACAATTTACTTTAATTACTTAATTTGCATCTTGTTATCCTTTGCTGAAAGGTATATCTAGGCAAGTTCAGGAGCAGCAGAGAACCTAGGTTCTAGCTGCTGATTGGTGCCTGCATATATATACTGATTGTCATTGGCTCACCCATGTGTTCAATTAGAAACTAGTAGTGCATTGGTGCTCCTTCAACAAAGCATGCCAAAAGAATGAAACACATTAGATAATAGAAGTAAATTAGAAAGTTGTTTAAAATTGTATTCTCTATCTGAATCACAAAAGAAAATTTTGGGGTTTCATGTCCCTTTAACTATCAGTTTAACCTATGTATTGCACATATATTTTTAACCAAGCATTTGATTTTATTATTATTATTATTATTATTGCTAATTGTAAAATATTGTTAAAAAAATAGAGAATTGTATTACTTTTCTGCTCCTTTAAATATCAAGATACACTGCTTCCAATGAAACTTTTTTTCTTGTATGTGAAACATTTTATCTTATTTAAACAGAATGATTTTGCGTTTTATGGCCATTCCTGGCACAATTATTTTTCAGTATCTGTCTGTCCCTTTTCTGCCTCTGTTTTTTACTAACACCAATAAATAACTAATAAATAATTAAATAAAACTCTATCTATCTGTAAACCCCTAGACCCCATTTGTATGATGGGTAAATAACACAACTAGGCATTATCCATTAATTGAAAACAAATGTCAGATGTTTACCAAACAAAGGGGTCAATCAAATCTAATGATTTTCAGCAGAAAAACCACATTAAAGTCTAGGGGAATTTTTATTGATAAATAATTTGATACGTTTTTCCACAAGATTGTGATCAACCCCAAAAACTTTCCCTTAATGTCTCTAACATTTGAACATTCTAATGCTTAAATGTTGATTCTCGTAGACATTAGTATATCGATGAGACAGTACAGTCGAAATTTAGCTTTCATGATTTTTAAAAAAACATGCAATTTTAAACAAATTTCCAATTTACTTTTAATATCAATTTTTCTTTGTTTTCCTTTTATCCTTTGTTAAAGAAGCAGCAATGCATTATTGGGAATATCTTATGAGCCAATGTCAAGAGGAATGTATGTGCAGCTACCAATTACACCAACAGCTAGCTCCAAGTAATGCATTTCTGATCCTGAGCCAAGATGGCGGCATTATGGGGCTGATTTATTAATGTGCGAGCGGACATGATACGATATAGGGTATCATGTCCGCCACACATCGATAAATGCCGACAGCATACGCTGTCAACATTTATCATTGCACAAGGAGTTCTTGTGAACTGCTTGAGCATTGCCGCACCCTGCAGATTTGTTGCCATTCGGACGCTAGCAGGGGGTGTCAATCAGCCCGAACCGCAGCCTCAGAGCAGGCGAACAAGTTATGGAGCAGTGCTGCTTCATAACTGATGTTTCCTGCGACCCTGAAGGCTCACGCAGAAACAGGGGCATTCAGAGCTTGATAATTTGGCCCCTATAACTTTATTCAAATTTTTCATAATTTAAACAAAATAATATAATTTTAAAAATGCATTTGTATATTATTCTCAGGCTAATCTTTGCTTTAAATATTTATCTATAATTTGTTAACATGTGTTAAATGTCCCTTTAATATTTATTTTACTATTTTTTATTATATTTGAGTTATACAGTCCGCATATAAAATAAAACCATATTTAGTACCATTTGCAGCATTTAATTGTATTATTTTTATTATTTATACAGTCGCCAAAAACAGATTTTATAAAAAAATAAAAAAATCTTGAGATATTAAAAAATTACTTGCAATAAATGTATACTTTTAAAACTGTTGTAGAGCACAAATAAAAGTACATAGCATATTACTGTTATTATAATACTTACAAAGCTAATTTTCATGTTTAAATTACATCTTGTACTATATGTCGGAATGTTTCCCACTGTTATAGAGAGAAAAGTCGCCATAACTTCAAAACTAAGCAAACCTATTTCACCTATCACCAAGTGATGAGCACAAACTGCAGGGAAGATTATAGTGTGTGGGTGTAATCTGGAAGAAAATAATGCCTTCTTTACAATTTATATATCTCCTACCATGCATGAAAAAATAGGGAAACAGCAGGTTATTATTTAAATCCAAAGTATAATCATTTGTATATTTAAAAAAAAAAAACTAAAAAAAACACATTTAAATGGCCTTCTATTATTAACCACTTCTAAATCTGACCAGGATCAGGTAAAATAAGATTATGTTAAAAAGAATTGTTATATGAAGACTGATCAATAGAGTAAAAAAGAAAAATTAAGAAATAGTTAAAGGGACGTGGAAGTTAAAATTAAATGGACAGTCTACACCTTAGTCATTTTAAAAGTCTGACCTTAGATTAAGCTGCAGATAATCTCATGTGCCACTGCCTAATTTATGTAAGAACTTACCTGATAAATTCATTTCCTTCATATTGGCAAGAGTCCATGAGCTAGTGACGTATGGGATATACAATCCTACCAGGAGGGTCAAAGTTTCCCAAACCTCAAAATGCCTATAAATACACCCCTCACCACACCCACAATTCAGTTTAATGAATAGCCAAGTAGTAGGATGATAAAGAAAGGAGTAAAAAGCATCAAAAAATGGAACTGGAAATATAATTGTGCTTTAAGCAAAAAAACATAACCACCATAAAAAGGGTGTGTCTCATGGACTCTTGCCAATATGAAAGAAATTAATTTATCAGGTAAGTTCTTACATAAATTATGTTTTATTTCATGTAATTGGCAAGAGTCCATGAGCTAGTGACGTATGGGAAGGTAATACCCAAGATGTGGAACTCCACAGAAGAGTCACTAGAGAGGGAGGGATACAAATAATAACAGCCATTTTCCGCTGAAAAATTAATCCACAACCAAAAATATAAGTTTTTTCTCATAGTTGAAAAGAAAAAAACTTAAACATAAGCAGAGGTATTAAACTGGAACAGCTGCCTGAAGAACTTTTCTACCAAAAACTGCTTCCGAAGAAGCAAATACATCAAAACAGTAGAATTTAGAAAATGTATGCAAAGAAGACCAAGTTGCTGCTTTGCAAATCTGATCAACTGAAGCTTAATTCTTAAAAGCCTACAAAGTGGAGACTGATCTAGTAGAATGAGCTATAATTCTCTGAGGCGGGGCCTGACCCGACTCCAAATAAGCCTGATGAATCAAAAGCTTTAACCAAGATGCCAAGGAAATGGCAGATGTTTTCTGACCTTTCCTAGAACCAGAAAAGACAACAAAAAGACAAGAAGTGTTCCTGAAATCTTTAAAACATAATATTTTAAAGCTCTTACAACATCCAAAGAACGTAAGGATCTCTCCAAAGAATTCTTAGGATTAGGACATAATGAAGGAACCACAATTTCTCTACTAATGTTGTTGGAATTCACAACTTTAGGTAAAAATTCAAAAGAAGTTCGCAACACTGCCTTATCCTGATGGAAAATCAGAAAAGGAGATTCACAAGAAAGAGAAGATAATTCAGAAACTCTTCTAGCAGAAGAGATGGCCAAAAGGAACAACACTTTCCAAGAAAGTAGTTTAATGTCCAAAGAATGCATAGGCTCAAAAGGAGGAGCCTGTAAAGCCTTCAAAACCAAATTAAGACTCCAAGGAGGAGAGATTGATTTAATGACAGGCTTGATATGGACCAAAGCCTGTACAAAACAGTGAATATCAGGAAGCTTAGCAATCTTTCTGTGAAATAAAACAGAAAGAGCAGAGATTTGTCCCTTCAAGGAACTTGCAGACAAACCTTTATCCAAACCATCCTGAAGAAACTGTAAAATTCTAGGAATTCTAAAAGAATGCAAGGAGAATTTATGATAAGAACACCATGAAATATAAGTCTTCCAAAATCTTCCTAGAAACAGATTTATGAGCCTGTAACATAGTATTAATCACTGAGTCAGAGAAACCTCTATGACTAAGCACTAGGCGTTAAATTTCCATACCTTCAAATTTAATGATTTTTGATCCTGATGGAAAAATGGAGCTTGAGACAGAAGGTCTGGTCTTAAAGGAAGTAGCCAAAGTTGGGAACTGGACATCCAGACAAGATCCAGATAACAAAACCTGTGAGGCCATGCTGGAGCAACCAGAAACACAAATGATTGTTCCATGATGATCTTGGAGATCACTCTTGGAAGAAGAAATAGAGGCGGGAAGATATAAGCAGGTTGGTAACACCAAGGAACTGCTAACGCATCCACTGCCTCTGCCTGAGGATCCCTGGACCTGGACAGGTACCTGGGAAGTTTCTTGTTTAGATGGGAAGCCATCAGATCTATTTCTGGAAGACCCCACACCTGAACAATCTGAGAAAACATTGGATGGAGCGACCACTCCCCCGGATGTAAAGTCTGATGGCTGAGATAATCCGCTTCCCAATTGTCTACACCTGGGATATGTACCACAGAAATTAGACAGGAGCTGGATTCCGCCCAAGAAAGTATCTGAGATACTTCTTTCATAGCTTGAGGACTGTGAGTCCCACCCTGATGATTGACATATGCCACAGTTGTGATATTGTCTAAAAACAAATAAACAAATGAACGATTCTCTCTTCAACAGAGGCCAAACCTGAAGAGCCCTGAAAATAGCACGGAGTTCTAAAATATTGATTGGTAACCTTGCCTCTTGAGATTTCCAAACCCCTTGTGCTGTCAGAGATCCCCAGACAGCTCCCCAACCTGAAAGACTTGCATCTGTTGTGATCACAGTCCAGGTTGGATGAACAAAAGAAGCCCCTTGAACTATACGATGGTGATCTAACCACCAAGTCAGAGAGAGTCGATTATTGGGATTTAAGGATATTAATTGTGATATCTTTGTATAATCCCTGCACCATTGATTCAGTATACAAAGTTGTAGAGGTCTCATATGAAAATGAGCAAAGGGGATCGCGTCCGATGATGCAGTCATGAGACCTAAAACTTCCATGCACATATCATAGCTACTGAAGGAAATGATTAAGACTGAAGGTTCCTACAAGCTGAAACCAATATTAATCGTCTCTTGTCTGTTAGAGACAGAGTCATGGACACTGAATCTATCTGGAAACCTAAAAAGGTGACCCTTGTCTGAGGAATCAAGGAACTTTTTGGTAAATTGATCCTCCAACTATGTCTTTGAAGAAACAACACTAGTTAATTTGGGTAAGAATTGGCAGAATGTAAAGACTGAGCTAGTACCAAGAAATCGTCCATATAAGGAAACACAGCAATACCCCGTTCTCTAATTACAGAGAGTAGGGCACTGAGAACCTTTGAAAAGATTATTGGAGCTGTCGCTAGGCCAAATGGAAGAGCAACAAATTGGTAATGCTTGCCTAGAAAAAGAGAATCTCAGAAACCGATAGAGGTCTTGATGAGTCAGAATATGAAGATATGCATCCTGTAAGTCTATTGTGGACATATAATGACCTTGCTGAACAAAAGGAAGAATAGTCCTTATAGTCACCATCTTGAATGTTGGCAATCTTACAAAACGTTTCAAAATTTTCAGATCCAGAACTGGCCTGAATGAATTTTCTTTCTTTGGGACAATAAATAGATATGAACAAAACCCCAGACCCTGTTCCTGAAATGGAACTGATATGATCACCCTTGAAAGCTCCAGATCTGAAACACACTTCAGAAAAGCCTGAGCCTTTACTGGATTTGCTGGGATGACTGAGAGAAAAAATCTTCTCACAGGAGGTCTTACTCTGAATCCTATTCAATACCCTTGAGAGACAATACTCTGAATCCATTGATTTTGGACAGAATCTTCCCAAATGCTTTGGAAAAATCTTAATCTGCCCCCCACCAGCTGAGCTGAGTTTGTAAAACTGAATTGTGGGTGTGGTGAGGGGTCTATTTATAGGCATTTTGAGGTTTGGGAAACTTTGCCCTCCTGATAGGATTGTATATCCCATACGTCAGTAGCTCATGGACTCTGGCCAATTACATGAAAGAAACAGTTATTTTAAAATGAATATTGTTTCTGGCCACTTTGAAATGGCTGCCAAGCTCCACCCACTGATAACATCACGGTCTGGGTTACATCTAGATACTCTGCTGAATAGCATTGACAATCTGTTAAATCTAAAACTAGTGAGCCCAGATTGTTATGTCATCAGTGGTTAGAGCTTGGCAGCCATTTCAAATTGGTTAAAAACAATATTCATTTTAAAATGACATTTTTTACTGTTCCTGCTGCATGATATTGAAAAGGTGCAGGCTATTTGCAGCTTAATCTAAGGTACGACTTTAAGATGACTAAGGTGTAGACTGTCCCTTTAAAGCATACCAATTAAAAAATAAATACAAAAAATAAACTTTCAGATTTATTTCTACTGTTAAATTTACGGTAAGTAGTTTTCTTGTTATGTTTGAAACCTGGCTACTTTTCAGGAGAGCATACTGAGGTAAACTCCAGAGCATGCAATTATCTTGAACACCACCATATGACAGCAATCTTTGCCACAATCTTCGTAACATTCCTATACCTTTACGCCACCATTTATGAAGCTGTTTAATCTTCTTCAGGACCCTTTCAGAGCAGACTCGCTCATGCTAAATCCCGCCAACAATTTTAGAGAAAGGTAAATTTAAGTTTATGAGGTGTTCATCTATGCAGGGTTCTTGATGTGACATTGCAATACAATTCTGTAAAAAATCCCTAAAGGTCTTGGGGGATTTTAAACCATGCCTGTGAGTTTTGATCACCAGGTCCCTTGTCTGTCTTCAAGATTATGATCTGTTTTAGGGTAAAATAAAATCCTCTTTTGTCAGAAATAATAGGCCCAAACCTAAAAACTTTTCTGGGTCAGACATGTTTTTTTATAACACTCGCAAGGACTTCAGTCAGAAAATGCTATTACAAAAGGGCCGTCCCTGCAAGATGTGAGCAGGAGTTGCACTTTATAAATGATTTTAGTGTATATTATCTTGCAATCACCTCTATTTTCATACATGTGTTTTTCTAATAGGGGTAATAAGTATTTTGAGTATTTTGAAACCTTTTAGTTTGCAAGAAAAAACATTGAGAACTGCAGGGGGAATAGGTATATACAAATAAATATAGAAATATTTATTTAAAATAACATTCTCCTGTATGTGAACAACATTGGAATGTGAAACATTTATAGTAAATATACAGTAAAACACATTATTAAATAATATTATATAATTATTATTTAGACACATATATATAAAGTTAGTATATATTATAGCCAATTGCAGTAAAATACCTGGTCATAGACAATATAAAAATATACCTTTGCACCCTTAAAAAAAAATAATATATAAATATTTATGTGAATATTTTTTAACAGATAGTGTTTAATGAGTGTAAGAGTTTACTTTAATGTATTTATGTGCAACTTTTATTTTATCCTTAACTCTTTACGCAAGGTCTTCAGTCATGCTTACCCAAGGCGTGTTAAGTTTACGCTTGAGCGAATGCATTTACTTTCAACCCACCCCCAATATTCTAATACTGCACGTGCACAAACATTAGAGCGCCTCTTGTAAATGTAGCCCTAAATAATTTCATCCCTGCACAATTTCAACAAGAATTCTTATTTTGTTTTATAAAATACAATTTTAAAAGAACAAATTTGTTAAAATTGTTAATGTGATTAAAGGGAAACAAAACCCAACTATTTTCTTTTATTATGAAGATAGAGAATATAATTTTAAACATGACTATTAGGGATGGGTGAATGTTTTGCAACATTCGACACATTTAACGAATTTTAACACATTCATTCGTTCGTTTCGAATTTAGAATGTTTGAACAACATTCTAACATTCATTTAACGTAACAGTATTTTTAATGCTTTCTTTAAATGTAATATTATAATTATGCAATATTCAAAATAGAAACATTCAAATTAATATATTTGTATCTATTATGTATCAATTTACTAAATTCCCTAAAACATGAACTATTGAACTTCTGAATAGTATTTTGAATGTGATTTTGAATGTGATTTTTCATTTAATTATGAACATTCAAAAATTAAAGTAACATTCATTCAACCAAACGAATTATACTTCCAACACATTCTCCCATACCTAATATTATATATATATATATATTAAAGCCCTATTTTCCAGAACAGAAATAAAATAACTTTTATTCTTGAAAGGTGTTCACTGTTACCACAGTGATCACCTGGCTATACAGAAAATGTATTATATTTTTTTAGAGATGGACTTGTCTACTATAAAATACATTTTATGAAGGGTCTCTATACATAATAGATTTTTTTTAATGGGCTTATAAATTCCTATTCCCAGCAAAACCCCATGTTTTGTGCTTTTTAATTATTATAAACATCTAGATTTGTGGGGCTTTCTAAGACTACCCTACCATTTGAAAGAGCATGTGATTCTCTTTCAAATAAGAGGTCTTAAAATTATGTGGCTTGTAAGGAAGTTGAGATTGAGGGGTTTGAACAGCCACCTCCCCATCCAGCCTTACCTGCCTATGACAGTGATCACCTGGCTATACAGAAAATGTATTATATTTTTTTAGAGATGGACTTGTCTACTATAAAATACATTTTATGAAGGGTCTCTATACATAATAGATTTTTTTTAATGGGCTTATAAATTCCTATTCCCAGCAAAACCCCATGTTTTGTGCTTTTTAATTATTATAAACATCTAGATTTGTGGGGCTTTCTAAGACTACCCTACCATTTGAAAGAGCATGTGATTCTCTTTCAAATAAGAGGTCTTAAAATTATGTGGCTTGTAAGGAAGTTGAGATTGAGGGGTTTGAACAGCCACCTCCCCATCCAGCCTTACCTGCCTATGACAGTGTGCTCTCGCCCCCTCTGTGTCACCATGCACGTTTGTGGTGATATCAACGGCACACTCATGTAGCTCTGGGAGTGCCACCCACTACTATACTACCCATGATTGGGCCTGCAGTTAAAGGGAATAACCAATCTGTGATCAGTCAATTCCCCTTAAGGGACATTAAACCCAACATTTTTCTTTCATGATTCAGACAGAGAATACAATTTTAAATATCTTCCCAATTTACTTCCATTATCTCATTTGCCTCATTTGTTTTGTGTACTTTGTTGAAGAAGCAGCAATGCATTACTGGGAGCTAGTTAACACACTGGGTGAGCCAATAACACAAAGAGTTTATGTGCAGCCACCAATAAGCAGCTCCTGAGCCTACCTATGTATACTTTTTAACAAAGGTTACAGAGAGAACAAAAAAATTAGATAACAGAAGGAAAGTTGTTTAAAATCACAAACTCAATCTGAATCGTGAAAAAAAAATTGGTTTTAATATCCCTTTAATTACAAGAAAGGGTTGTCATGTACATACATGTTCCTTTATGAGCATAACCGGGGGGGCATTTCTTGATATACTTAATTTAACTGAACAGTGTCTGAGTATTTTACATTTGGCATATGAGTAAACATAGTGATATTGTTTAATTAATTACATAATTGATGATGCAAATGTCATAATAAGAAACCAAATTGGTTTGTGTGTAAGATAAGATGTTAATACAATTCAATATTAAAAGAAATAATTAAAATACATAAAATCTGCACTTATACAAGCAACACAACCAAGGTCTTCATTTTTTTTTTTAACCAACATTTAAAGGGCACTTTTTTCCTGCAACACTTTATTCTTTGTCTATGGTTCTATTTCATTTATATTTACTGCCATTATAAAACACACCGCTATTTCTGAAAAGCTTTATTCAGCAATTTGTATATTAAAGTCTATGCAGATGCGTTTTCCTTCCATTTACTGAAATTATTCTGTATTGCTACAAAATGTGCATCACTGTCCCACAAGTTAACAGACAGTGCCTCTAAATGACAGCTCATGACAATAATTTTAAAAAGCAAACAGTGACATCCCTATCCATTAAGCGCATTTTACTAGATCTTTATAAAGTCTAATGTAGAACATTTTGTCCTTACTAACAATGAAAAGTTTAGCTTGTCAAATCAGTACAGCAGATGTGGAACTGCACATTAATGTGTCTTCTAGGAAAGATGTAGACATCAGCATGTCATCCAATAAACATGCAATGAATACATTTCCAGATGGAATCTTCATAAAGAAACATTTTAAAAGTGGGAATTGTAAAAAACTGTTTCATTAATTTGTATAAAAGCTGAATTATAGTATTATGTTTATATTTAATAATGCATTAGCTTTACATTTTTTTTAATGCCAGCATATCTGTACTCACTCAAAAAGTTGGAAAGTGCATTGTGTTCAGTTCTGAGATTCTAAACTCCTTTAAGACATCATGACATATCAATAATAGTATGACTGATGCTTGAAGAGGTAGAACTACAAGGTGCCAGTGGGTATGAGGTGCACCATGTATTTATGTCTACCCATAATGACCACATCTAACCTACTGATGTGTAAACAGAACTACTTTGCATTTTTTGCCTTAAGAGAAACTTAAAGTGATAACAAACGCTTGGATTTACCATCACTATAATTAAAGATTAGTTTCTGGCATCGTCTCCTAAAAAACGGCTTTAAACTCATTCTATCTGTGAGGAAAGTGTATCTCTAACTCAGCTCCTGTGGCCGCCCACGGCACAGCACTTTTCATCAATATGGTGAAGATTCCACCTCTAGACCTATAACTGTGCTAGGATGTCAGTTGACACGCACGGCTATTGGTTTAGAGGTGGAAACATCACCTCATTGAAGAAAGCTCTGTGCCATGGGCAACCCGGAGGCGCAGAGTTAGAGATAAACTCGCCCTATCTGTGAGGAAAGTATAACAGCGTTTTTTAGGAAATGATGACAGAAACTAATGATTATTTTCAGTGATGGTAAATCCTAGCGTTTATTATATATGCTTGGATTTACCATTACTTTAATGTTAGGTGGGCTATCCCTTTGAGCTATCATCTTAAGATTATATTGAATCAAACATCATTCAATTTTTAAAATCATTGTCAGAAATATTACACTGTGTGTCCTAATGTCATCATCAATGTTTATCTTTAATACTAATTTCACATATATATACTTCCAAAGTATAATACACAATCTAACAAATTGCACTTACAAGTTCTGATGAGGGATCAATGACACAAGTATCGAGCAATTTGATTAGTTAGTGATAGTATAAAATGTATATTTCAATCAGATTGACTGATGTCATAAATCATGTGATTATGCATATCCCAATCAAAAGTGGTGGAAAACTTCACTAGTTTGTGGGTTTTTTCAAATTTGGTGCGAAAAGTGTTGCATCAAATTTGGTGTAAAGTAGAGAGTGGGACTTGCATTACATGCGTTAAAGGGACACTCAATCAAAATTAAACTTTCATTATTCAGGTAGAGCAGCCATTTTAAACAACTTTCCAATTTACTACCTTTAACAAAATGTGCACATTGTTTTTATATTTAAGCTTTTTGAGTCACTAGCTCCTACTGAGCATGTGCAAGAATAAGTGTGTATGCATTTGTGAATGGCTGATGGCTGTCACATGGTACGTGTATGCATTTGTGAATGGCTAATGGCTGTCACATGGTACAGGGGGAGTGGAAAAAGACATAACTTTTAAAATTGTCAGAAAAAAATCCACTACTCATTTGAAGTTCAGACTAAGTGCTATTGCATTGTCTTGTTATCTTGCATTTGGTGATTATGGAAATCTATTGTGTTGACTGGTCCTTTAAGTATAGTGCAAATAGATGTATCCAAAAAAGGAAGTTAGCTATATTATGTAATGTATTTATTTCACTTTTATCCCTATATCTACTATAAGTTCACCAAATTTGAATCAATAATATTGTCCCCTTGCTTTGTAATGAGAGACAAAGCTGTAAAATAATCCATAATCCATAAGTACTTTTATTATGTAATATGCTTCATTCTCTTGCAGCATCGAACATAACCTTTCTGTGTTTTCAGACTCCAATTGATTTCTATGGCATTCGCGGCCTCAAGGTTGGCGGTTTAATAGGTACGCTGCGGGGGAATAGATGCGAGCGTACCTGTTGAATGCTTGATAAATTGGGAAGAAGGTCAAATAGAGTCAAAATGTGAATTCCAAACATCTGGAATGATGCAAGCATCGATCTGCGTCAGAATGATATCGCAGGAGCATATATTACGTCACACAATTCAACATTTGACAATTTTGACACTTTGTTAATTTACGGTGGATCAACTTTGCCAGATTCCAGTGTATTATCAGTTGAAGCTTTGATAAATAGGCCCCATTGTATTTTGTATTAAGATTAATGGATTTCTATGTGTTTTGGCACATCAAGTGTACTTAAAGTGACACTGAACCGAAAAAAAATCTTTTGTGATTCAGATAGAACATGAAATTTTAAGCAACTTTCTAATTTACTCCTATTATCAAATTTTCTTCATTCTCTTGGTATCTTTATTTGAAATACAAGAATGTAAGTTTAGATGCCGGCCCATTTTTGGTGAACAACCTGGGTTGTTCTTGCTGATTGGTGGATAAATTCATCCACCAATAAAAAATTGCTGTCCAGAGTCTGAACCCAAAAAAAAGCTTAAATGCCTTCTTTTTCAAATAAAGATAGCAAGAGAACGAAGAAAAATTGATAATAGGAGTAAATTAGAGAGTTGCTTAAAATTGCCTGCTCTATCTGGATCACGAAACAAAAAATTTGGGTTCAGTGTCCCTTTAAATTACAATTTATGCTGTGCATATTTAAAACAATTTCATACAAATAGTAACTTTATAATAATATTTTATAATGTGTTTTACTGTCTATTTACAGTAAATATTTCACATTCCTATGCTCTTCACATACAGGTAAATGTTACTTTTATTTTAAATAAATATTCTATATATACCTATACCTGTATATCTATTCCTATAGATATATAGGTATAAATATTTTATATTAATATTATATATATATTTAAATTTAATAACAATTGCATTTTTTTCTATGTGAAGAACATTAGAATTGTAAATAATGCATAACCCGCTTCAGGTTACACGATTTAGGTTTAAGGCGGTGTCGGGTCAGTGCACAGTAAGAATTACTTACTTTAAGACACGTTATTGAAAAATTACATATGAAATAGTGTAAAACATCAATAATAATTACTATATTTACTCTTATATATATATATATATATATATATATATATATATATATATATATATATATATTAATAATTAATTAATTAATAATTGACCTTTAGAGAATAGGGCCCTAAATTAGAAGGTTAGAGAAAAAACATGTAGAGATAGAAAAAAGGAAAGGAAAATTGAGAAAATTAAAATAGGGAACACAAGGTGGAAGTATGGGCTTTAAATTTGGAGACTGGGTAAACTAAGATTGGCAAAATAAGTTATAATCAGGCTTCATAGAAAAATAATTTGTACACAGATTCTGTATACTTAAAGGAAAATCTTTGACCAGCCTTTGATTAATATATATCAGATAACATCTGGGTATACACGAACAATCACTAAATAGTACATTTGATTATTATATTCCAACACACAAATTTCTCAGAATTTTGGATAATTATATTGGTTTACATTTTATTTAAAGGGACAGTTTACTCCAAAATTGTTATTGTTTAAAAATATAGATAATCCCTTTATTACCCATACCCCTGTTTTACATAACCAACACTGTTATACTAATAGACGTTTTACCTCTGTGGTTACCCAACTAACACTGTCTAGCTGTG